>NW_001517108.1:1035746-1042996 GCF_000002715.2 Aspergillus clavatus NRRL 1 | reverse complement strand
TTATTCCTATAATACTAGCTAAGGAAAATAACTAGTATACCCTATTATAGTAGGTCTTTATAGAGATATTAACCTTATAAGAAATAAGAAATAAAGGAGTAGTGGAAGCCACTATCCTAATTAAGGATAATAATAGAATAGAGTAGCTCTTTATAGAGCTTATAGTAGTATCTCTAGATATAAATTATATTATCTTAGGGATACTATAATTAAAATAGTATAACTCTATAATCCTTTAGGGAGAAGATAGGGTAATCTTTAATATAGAGTTAGCTTTATAAATTTATCTAGTCTTAGTAGAAGAGTTTATAGAAGTAGAAGATATAATAGTAATAATAGTATAAGTTATAGAAACCCTATAAGAGATAGTAGAAGATAAGAACTTTATACTAGACTAGCTTATAGACTTTTATATAATCTTCTTAGAGGAAAAGGCTCAGGAATTATTACTATATTATAAAGATATAGATCTAGAGATAGATCTAGAGGAAGAGAAGTAGCCATCCTTTAGACCTCTTTATAATTCTTTTTTAGTAGAATTAGTAATACTTTATAAGTATCTTTAGATAATGCTTATAAATAGATAGATCTAAGAGTTAAAGTTAATAGTAAGAGTATTAATCCTCTTTATAAAGAAGAAAGATAGTATCCTCTAGCTATATATTAACTATTATAATCTAAATTATATTATCCTAAAAAATTACTATCTACTTCCCCTTATTCTAGAGACTATTAAGAGGCTTATAGAGGGGAGGATTTTTATATAGCTAGATCTTTATAAGATTTATTATAGGGTTAGGATTATAAAGGGGTAGGAGTAGAAAATAGCCTTTTATATAAAGTATAGGTTATTTAAGTATTTAGTTATACCTTTTAGGCTTATTAATACTCCTATGATATTCTAGAGCTTTATAAACTAGCTATTCTATAACTACCTAGATATCTTTATAATAGTCTATATTAATAATATTATAGTATTCTTATAAGATAAGAAGGAGTACTATAAGTATGTCTACTTTATAATAGCTAGACTCTAATAAGCAGGACTATTTATAAAGCTAAGTAAGTATCTCTTTATAGTAAAGAGAATTAACTTCTTAGGTTATATAATTATACTAGAAGGTCTAGAAATAGAACCTTTATAGATTAATACTATTATAGAATGACTATAACCAGAATCTATAAAGGAGATCCTAGTATTCCTAGGGTTTACTAACTAGTATAGGAGATTTATTAAAGAATATTTATGCTTTTTAGCACACCTCTTAGACCTCCTATAAAAACCTAGCCTAGGGAGTAAGGGGAGGACTCTAGGGAAGGAGTTCCTAACCCTAGAAGTAGTAAATATCTTTAATAGATTAAAGGAAGCATTCATAGAGTAGGTTATTCTTATCTACTTTTATAAGAAGTACTACTTATAGATAGAAATAGATGCATCTAGATATACTATCTATAGGATATTATTATAGCTAAGTAAGGAGGGTTATTAGTAGCTAGTAGCCTTCTTCTTATAGAAGATATAACCTATAGAAAAGAACTATAGCATCTATAACTAGGAACTCCTTATAATAGTAGAATCCTTTAGGGAGTAGTGCCACTACCTAGAGGGTTTATAAGAAGTTATTAAAGTTATTACTAATTATAATAGTCTTTACTACTTTAAGACTATACCCTAACTATTATAAAGATAGGTAAGGTAGTTATAAATACTTATAGTATTTAATTTTAAGATAGTCTTCTATACTAGAAAGAAGAACCCTATAGATAGATCCTTATAAAGGGCTAATTATAAGAGAGAGGCTATAAAGGCTAATATCTAGGACTAAGAGGATAGAGACCCTAATATACTAAGATAGTAATTAATACTTTATAAAAGGGAACCCACTAAAGTAAACACCCTAGAAGATATAGAATAGAAGATTTATATAGTATTAGTTTATGGGATAGTAAACTTATAAGAGGGACTAGCTTAGGGAGCTAGTATCTATAAGGGTGTCTAGGGGCTAGGCCCTTATATAAAAGATCTCTCTATAGAAATTTAGGCTTTATTACTAAGATTACTTATATAAGATAAACTTATAAAGAAGGTCTATATAGTATAGGTAGGAGCTATAAAGGAATTATTATAGTCCTATTATATAAAGAATAAATCATTATATTAGATAAGCTATAAAGGGCTCCTTTATTATAAGGGCTTACTCTATATCCTAGACTATTATAACTTAAGATTAAGTATCCTTATAAAACTCTATAATAACCTCTTTATAGGCTACTTTATAAAATAAAGAATAAGAGAGTTAGTCCTAAGATGCTTCTAGTAGCTAGAAGTAAAGAACTTTATCTATAAATACTATATAGCTTATAGGGTATGCTAAGGGTTATAATAAATCTAGGGTAAGTAGTAGGACTTACTAAAGCCTATACCTACCCCTGTAGGTATCTAGATCTAAATTACTATAGATCTAATTATAGATCTCTCTATAAGCACTTCTATAGTAAATTTATAAGAAGCTTTTAATAGTATCTTAGTAATAATAGACTAATTTAATAAGATAAGCTATTATATACCTATCTAGACTACCCTTAGTAGGGAGAAGTTAGTAATAACTCTTATCTATAAAGTCTTCTAACTTCATAGAATCCTAGAAAAGGTTATTATAGACTAGGGTTCTATCTTTATAAAAGGTTTCTAGATAGATTTTATATTTTATCTCCTAATTTATAAGGGCCTTTCCACAGCCTACTTGTTATGGTTGTCATGGTCCTACCATACAACCACAGGGAATGAGTCATGTGACATAATAAGATATCCCTACAGCAGAGGCCATAGTAAAAGCATCATCTTTTCATCCATCATAAAATCCATCACTACCTATCATGGTTTTATAACTATCATTATAATAATTTAGTAGTATATCCTTTTTTTTTTCCTTCTAGGGCCCCCTAGGTTTGTCCCTAACTATCTTCCCCAGCTATTTCATGCAAGCCTGTAAGTAACTAAGTACTAAACTAACCTTAATTAACTATATAGGACTCCTATAGAAGTATTATCCTTAATCTATCTTTTTCTTATGTTCTTTTATCATAATTTATCCTTTTTTCATCAGAATTTATTAGGATCTATCTAGTTCTATATTAATCTCTCTTCCCCTAACTAGTTTATATATCATACCCTGTGCCCTAAAGATCTATCCTTCTTACTTACTAGATAATTATATTCTACTTCTCTGATCATGGATACATACATAACTTAGATAATATTACCCTAGCTACTACTTACTATATTTAAATACTATACTAGCAAAATAATAGGATATCCCCTACTAAGACTAATTACTGCTAATAACATACCTAAGGACTAATTTCACAGATAATAAGGTTATATTCTATATTTTTACTAGCTAATTCTAAATACTTTCCTTCTGACTAGTCCCTTTCTTACTAATCTATTAGGACTATAGTTAAAATATTCCTTATAATTACCCTACCCTATACAGAAACAGACCAGTAATATTATTATTAGGTTAGAGGTTATACTAATAGACATAGTAGGAGTATCTTATAACTACTTAAGTATACTATATTTATATTAAGATTAAGAGCTCCCTTAATAATAACCCTAGTATTAAGGAATTCTTCTATATTAAGACCTAAGGTCTTACTAATCACTCTACTAAATACTTCTAGTAATAATAATATTAAATCTAATAAGCCTAGATTAGTTAAGAACACCCCCTATATAATCTATATATAACTATTATTATTCTTAGCCTAACCCCACACAGAAATACCCTCTAAATTATTATCTTTTATTAACTACTAATCTCTACTAAGAATTAACTCTAACTCTAAGAGCCTAAACTAATCTCCTTATTAGATATATATACCTACTATAGAATTAACTTAGCTTAATAATAATTACCCTACCCTAGCTACTACTTATAGATACCTTAATCCCTTAGTAGAGGATTTAGCTAAGATTCCCCCTAGTACTACCCCAGGCCCATAGAATAGAGAGACTAATACTATAATTATAAGGGATAATAGTAGTAGCTTTATAGATTAGTAGCTAGTAATACTTACTAGGATTATTACTAAAGCTATATATATAAATTCTTACTAGACTATATCTTCCTATAATAGGAATTCCTATGATGATCATGGTTATGATATAAATAAATCTAACTAAACTAACAGAAATAATCAGATAGGTAGATATTAGTAACTAGTAGATATTAGATTCTTCTGGCCTGATATCCTATGCTCTTAGGATACTAGAGATATTATTAATAAGAATAATAAATTATATTACTACTCTATATATACCTTTACTAATCAGCTAAGGGTGGTATCTTAATTAAAGAATCTATATAAAATTAGTCTAAATCTTAATACCTACTTCTAAGGTAAAGCCCTTTTATAATAGAATAATAAAATTAATAACTTAACTAGGAGAGGACTCCTCTATACTAATATAGTTAAGGACTAGTATATAATAATTAAAAAAAGATTTAGAATATTACTAAGTAAGGCCCATGCCCACCTTTAGACTACTAGTTATATAGTATATAATATCTGCTAGTATTAAACCCCTTTAGCCTATGTTTCCATTATTATAGCCCTAGTAAAATAATATAATAAAACTAATAAGTATAGCATAATACTTTATACTTAGTAGAACTTAGATCTATGTCTCTAAGCTAACATAGATAAGCCTAAGGAAAATACTATAATTACCTAATTTAATATAGTCCTAATTAAGAAATAAATAAACTAGTTTAACCACTACCCACCATGCAATGAGGAAAACCCTAAAACTTTCTATAGTAACTCTAGGTGTAGATACAGGAGAAATAACTATAATAACTAATAATAATATAGTTTATTAACTCTATAGAGAGGCCCCCTAGGAAACCTAAATAGCCATCCCTATAATACTACTTATAATACACCCCCTAGGTATAACCAGGGCTAGTACACTAATAAAGCTACCTAGGCTCAGACTTATCTAATATGCTATTACTAGCATGAATATTAATATATTTAGGAAACTTACTATATAGAGGATGAATATAATAGTCATCCCTAGCACTATAACTTTAGATACTAGAATTATGACTGCTATAAAAACTACCCCTAATATAATTAGTATAACCAGCTACCCAGGCAGCCTTTCTAATACTATAACTATTAGTAAGTATACTATCATAATAATAATAAAAACTCTAAGGCTAATTATAACTATTCTAATTCAGATAATAATAAATATTAAGAAGCTTTTCATTACTAGGAGGGCTACTTATATATTAATACTAGTAATACTAAGACTAAGACTACACCTCCAGAAAAGGCTACTATAGATAATAAGAGATCCTAATCTATAATAGCTAAATATAACTTCTATTTTACCCTATTCCCTTTTAATAACTAATTACACAGGCATATTTAATCTAAACATATTATAAAAGAGATTAGGATAGAAGCTGCATATTATATTAATATATTAGTTATACCTATTATATTATCTTCCTCTATTACATCACCCACTATCCTAGGTCTAACCTTTAGAGACTAGTAATATACTATAATTTATATATACTTAAACTTATAAGGACATCCCACCTCCATCTATCTTAATTCTAGTTATATTATAATTATTATTAATTATAACTTCTTATTACACCATCTATCATCTACTTATATCTAATACTTACTAATCATAATACCCATCAGAGGCATTAGAGAAGGTTTTACTACTAAAGAATTTATATAAATTAAATTATATTTCCCTGTAAAGATTAGTAATAAGCATAAGATGGCATAAATCAGCTATAAAGCCTATCTTACTAATAGATTACATACTAAAATACTTCTTAGTACTGATACCATGACACATCATAATATTATTATAGACTTTTTTTTAAGGTAGGCCATCATCCACACTTACTAAGATGCTATTATACCTATATTATTCATACTAAAAGCTAATTACTAGAGGACTAGGCCTATATATGCCTATTAGAGGGTTATTATATCTATGAGGTTATCTATAAAGGTAGCTATATATTAATATGATTTATCTAATAATTATAATTATATCTTTAATTTATATTAATATATAGGTCTTACCTGCCTTCCCCTTATAGTATCTATAAACTTCTCACATATCTATATTAAGAATTAGTTACCTAATAACATAATAATTAATAGACATAAAAGGCTCAGTAAACTCACTAAGTTTAATATATTAGAAGTATATCATATAGGGAATACAGACCTAGCTAATCTATATAATATTATTATACTACCCTCTTAGGATTAATTAACCCTGCTTACCTTCACCCCCATGGATGCTAACTAAGACCATATAATAAAACTCCTAAATAGTATTATAATCTATAGTGACCTAAAGACTATATATCTCCTAACATAAGTTATTAACTAATACCCTATAGTATAGATAAATAAGGACACTATGGATATACTAGAGCATAAGTAGATGAGGATTAAATTAAAGAATAGATAGTAAGACTAAACCTACTATTTATCTAAGATTTATAATATTAGCCCTAAATATAGAGAAGTAATTAATCAAACCTTTAAGCCCCTATATAAACAGGGAAAAATAGAATAAATAGATAGCCTAACTCTTTTTGCCACCCCTATTTTCATCACTGTAAAACTTAAAGAAAAGGATAATAACTTAATCCCTAAGGAATATGCCATCATAGATATTCATAACCTAAATATATAATCTATCTATAATATTTATTTAATGCCATCCCAGGCTAATATTATTACTAATATCTCTGGCTTAACCTTCTTTTCTATTATGGATAGTACTACTATGTTCTACTAATAGCCTATCTATCTAGACTTATAGAAATTTATAGTAGTAATATCATACTATAGCTAAGAGTTCTTTAAGATTTACTCTATAGGTTTTATTAATAGTGCTACACACATCTAGCATTATATTAATAATAAGTTCCAGGATATGAGGGCCTTCTTATAAGCATATATTAATAATTTTATCTACTATTCTAAAATATTTAATAACCACCTTATCCATCTTAATAGTTTCCTTAATAGATATACTTAACTAAGAATAACCCTATCTCTAAAGAAGTCCTTCCTTAGATTCCCCTCTGTTTAGTTACTTAGCTAGTATATAAATTTACTTAGTATAACCATGTCTATAGATAGGCTAGCTATCTTATCTTAGATTTATTTTCCTAAGTTACTTATAG
>NW_001517108.1:1033434-1035646 GCF_000002715.2 Aspergillus clavatus NRRL 1 | reverse complement strand
CTAAGACTAGATATTAGCTAATAGAGCTAGAAACCTTAGGCCTTATCTAGGCTATTAGAAAACTTTGCCATCATATTAAAGGATATAGGAAGGAAGTCTATATATATATTAATTATTTAGCTACTATTAACATAGTAATATATAAGACTTTAACTTCCTTATTAACTAAGAAACTCAACCTTTACCTTACCTATATATTACTATACCTATAATAATTTAGACTATATCTATACTATAAGCCTAGTAAGATGCATATTATACCTAATATATTATTATATTTATTATTATATATAAAGAATAACCCTAAAGATTCCTTAATAGCCCTCTATACTATAACAGAGAATATCTTTATAATTAATCTCTCTAATAATTTCTAATAAAGGGTCCTTAATAGTTATAATAGTAATCTAAAATAATTAAAGATGCTTAATATACTCTAAAAGAATACTAATAGTATATGTCTAGTAAACCTTCCCTTTATAAAATAAGAAGGCCTGATTTTCACCTTACCTAAGAGGTACCTCTGCATTCCTAATAAACTATTAAATAAGGTTCTATAAACTATATATAACTTATAAGGTCACCTAGGTATAGTAAGAACCATGTAGAACCTTAGTAGTATTATAATATATAAGACTCTCCACTAGGTTAAGGCATACATCTATTATTACCCAGAATATAATAAGAAATCAACCCTATAATATAAACTATATGGTTCCCTATAACTAATCTTACCCCTATTAATACCTTTCTATTTAATTATAATTAATATTATTACTGCCCTACCCAATACAGGCTAGTTTAATACTATTATATTAGTAACTAACTAGTTTATAAAGCATATAACTATATTGCCCAGAAGGGATAACTAGAATTCATAATAATAGGATAACATCTTATTCTAATAACTTACTATAGGGGATTAGGGCATACCTAGTCATATTATATCTAATTATAATCTAAAGTTCATCTCAGAAGTCTTTAATTCTATCCTAACTTATATAAATATCTAGTAGTTCTTTTTAATAGCTTACCACCCCTAGACTAATAGTTAGTCAGAAAGGACAAACCAGATAATTAAGATCTATCTAAGATATACTATAGCATCCCTTAATAATATTAACTAATAGCTAGAAACCCTACCTTAACTATAAGTAATACTTAATATATTATTAAATATATTAACCCAGCATTCCCCACATAAGCTTATATATAGATATAAACTATAAAAGCTATTTAATATAGGATTATAAGGAGGAGAGGTGATATAATTATTTAATATCTAAGATAATATAGTTAATGCCCTCTAGTTAGCTACTATTATAATAAAGATAAACTATAATAAGAAACATAAACCTATTAGCTTTAATATAAATAATAAAGTAATGCTTAAGTTATATAAGGGATATACTATCTAGTTAGCTCTAGGTCAGAAGTTAGGTAATTAATTTACTAGTCTCTTTACTATTATTAAAAAGATTAGGAACCTTATGTATTACCTAGACTTCTCTTTAGACTAATATATTTACTCTATTATTTTAGTTATATATCTTAAATATTACCCATAGAGTAAAGACCCCTTCTAATATTAACCTAACTAACTAGGTCTAGTATTTATTAAAGGAGATATAGATAAATATAAGTTATATAAGATTAAGAAGATTATTACTTCCCATACCTAGATAGTAAAATAAGGAAAGAATAAAGGGAAGACTATTAGATAGTATCTTATTAAATAGCTAGGTTATACTAATAAGTAGAATACTTAATATAATAAAGATTAACTTTAGGATGCCTAAGAGCTCCTTAATAACTTTAAAGTATTTAAATAGTAATTAATACCCCTACCTATTTATATTATTTAGTTTTATATTATTAATATTATTATTATCTCCTTTTAGTTTATATTACTACCTAAGATACCTATCCTAAAGCTTATCTTTATTTCTACTTATAATACTCTATCTCCTTATATATCCTATTATCTTATCTTTCTAATCTTACTCTCTTATTATCTATACATCTTATAGTATTAGCTTTAAATTAGTATTATAACTAGCTACTCTATAAGATTTAGTAAGAAATATACTAGTCTTAATAAAAAGAATGTAATACCTAGAAAAAAGAAGAAGAATAAGTTAGAAGTAAAAATTAATAAAGATAGAATTAAGGAGATCCTCTAGCACTCTAAATTAATTAAAGATATTAATAA